>NC_141694.1:1228565775-1228580775 GCF_964263255.1 Lissotriton vulgaris | reverse complement strand
CCCCAGGATGACAAATCAGCAGTTGTACTATCTAAAGTGCCCCAGGGCACAATATGCATGTGTGTTTGCTTTATGCATTTTGGTACTACAGAAGGGGCTGCAGAGGCTTGTATGGGGATTATGCTGGGGAGTACACACAGCACAGGCACCAACTCAAGGGGGCATGGTCCCTGGCAAATGAGAAAAACACTGCCTCTGTGCCAGAGTGGTAGTACAGAAGTGGACAGAAAGAAAAAGGACATTTTATTAATTGGTAGGCGCATGGACTCTGGGCCACATACAAATGGTGCACAGTCCCATTGGAAGGGATGGAAATGGGGCCCCATGGACCTTCTAGACATCCTTCTGCAGGTGGATGCAGTCACTCACTACACCCGCCTTCAGAGGCCTCTCTGCGCCCCCTATTCCCCCTTGCAAATGTAGGTCCACCTTTCACTTAAACGTTGCCCCCAGGACAGACATGAGTTTGTGACTGCGTTATGATCATTCCCTTTAACAAGCATTAGAAATGCAATAGGTCTCGCAGCATTAGAGTTAGTGCTTTTAGAATTGTTTATGGGTTTTTTTGTAAATCTTTAGCATGAGGTTGAGGGTGAGTGAGGGTGAGTGAGGGTGAGGGGTTGAGGGTGAGTGAGGGTGAGGCTGAGGTGTTGAGGGTGAGTGAGGGGTTGAGGGTGAGGGGTTGAGGGTGAGTAAGGGTGAGGGGTTGAGGGTGAGTGAGAGTGAGGGTGAGTGAGGGGTTGAGGGTGAGTGAGGGTGAGGGTGAGGGATTGAGGGTGAGTGAGGGGTTGAGGGTGAGGGGTTGAGGGTGAGTGAGGGTGAGGGGTTGAGGGTGGGTGAGGGGTTGAGGGTGAGTGAGGGTGAGGGGTTGAGGGTGAGTGAGGGTGAGGGTGAGTGAGGGTGAGTGAGGGTGAGGGTGAGTGAGGGTGAGTGAGGGTGGGTGAGTGTGAGTGAGGGTGAGTGGGGGTGAGTGTGGGTGAGTGTGGGTGAGTGATTGAGGGTGAGGGGTTGAGGGTGAGTGAGGGTGAGGGGTTGAGGGTGAGTGAGGGTGAGGGAGGGTGAGGGGTTGAGGGTGAGGGGTTGAGGGTGAGTGGGGGTGAGTGAGGGTGAGGGGTTGAGGGTGAGTGAGGGTGAGGGGTTGAGGGTGAGTGAGGGTGAAGGTGAGTGAGGGTGAGGGTGAGTGAGTGTGAGTGAGGGTGAGTGTGGGTGAGTGAGGGTGAGGGATTGAGGGTGAGGGGTTGAGGGTGGGTGAGGGGTTGAGGGTGAGTGAGGGGTTGAGGGTGAGGGGTTGAGGGTGAGGGGTTGAGGGTGAGTGGGGGTGAGTGAGGGTGAGGGGTTGAGAGTGGGGGTGAGTGAGGGTGAGGGGTTGAGGGTGAGTGAGGGTGAGGGGTTGAGAGTGAGTGAGGGTGAGGGGTTGAGAGTGAGTGAGGATGAGGGGTTGAGGGTGAGTGAGGGTGAGTGTGAGTGAGGGTGAGTGAGGGTGAGTGAGGGTGAGTGAGGGTGAGGGGAGTGAAGGTGGGTGAGGGTGAGGGGTTGAGGGTGATTGAGGGTGAGGCGTTGAGGGTGAGGGTGGCACCGGGGCTGAGAAACCCACTGATCCCTGATTATTGCTGCATTTAACAGGGGGCCCGTTACACCCTGGCTAAGCCACTGAGCGACTCTACGTAACCTAACCGCGCCTACCCCTGGATAGTGAATGAATGAGCTGTTTTTTGTACCGTAAATACTGACTTCAGTGGCTGGAATTCATGGCTCGTGCTGGTCTGCAGACATCACATTAGCACTTGCGTCACGGGGTGGGGAGGGCCCGCGACTGAGACAATCCACGGATGCAGCCTCCTACCCTGGGGCAGGAAGCATGACCAGCCCCAAACCCTGGGGCAGGAAGTACCCAAACAATGGCCCCTCTGACCCCTGAAACGCTGATGCATCAGCCTTCCGTGGCCATCAACACACGCTTATTCAGCCTCACGAGCAGGGCCATAAGTGTCTGTGATTGTTTGATCTCTTTCACAGATGATTTTAAAGTGGCGCTACCTTTAGACAACGGCGGTATTCCCAAAAGGGGTGTGAACGTTGTACAAGTCGTTTCTTGCAACCCTGGTGAGGTTTGTGTTTTGCCACTTCACAAATTTGTACAGTTTGAGATTGTTGCCAAATTTGTTTACAAGTCGTGACACTTACGACAATCCATTATTTTCAACAATTTATCTCGTAAGAGGTAAACTTGGAGAGAACACTTCCATATAAGGCAACTTGCTATGAAAAGTATCACGCAATGCACATACAAACTTGGCATGGAGGAAGGAAAGCTTGAACCCGCAACTTAACAAATTGTGAAAAAAATTTAACTTTGTAAAACTTTGCTGGCGTAAAATAAATGGAGATGCATTCTGACAATTCTCCGCCCGCCACTCCTGCGTTGATTCTGGAATTAATGTCACAGTATGAGGACAATCTGTGACTGAAAACGAACATCGTATCTTTCTTCTAATTGCTTTTCACTCACTAAAAGAATAAACTTGTTTTCTGTGCATAACAACCTTTGGTAAAAACCAATAAGTCTCAGTAAAAAAACAGTAACAGTAAAAATACGTTTATTGTTCAGTTAATTGAAACCACAGCAATAGCAACATTAAAATAAATATCACTTTTTATGTTGTCTAAAGATAAAACTATTTCTTCTAAGTCTTACCTATGTGACTGTTGGTTTTACCAATGGCTGTTAGCAAAGCTGAAATGCACCCGGCACGCTGAAGTACAAAAAAACAACCGAATACATAGCCACTGGTCACTTTTAGGTGCGCACATCTACAGAATGATGCGGCTACTTTTGTTTTTAGTTACAGATATAAATCAGTTAAGGTAACTAAAAAAACAAAGCGCACAAAATGTTTATTTTTATTTAAAGCAGATAGGGGATGGGAATATAGGGCGGGGGTGAAGCAGGGGGGTTGGGAGCAAAGCGGGGTGGGCGGGAGAGACAGAAACACAACAGGGGAAGGGCAGGGGGGCACAGAGGCCACACGGGGCAGGATTGAGGGCGACTGCAAAATGGAGAAACACAGACTAGCACAACAGGAAGGGGGCGGGGAGAAGCACGCAGGGACAGACAGCATTACACGAGGAAGACGGTTTAAAGACGCATGCACACACAACTAGGGAGGCACTACGTGCCTAAAATGCTGTACAGGAAGGATGGCAACCAGACAGAGAGTTGCAGACATCTCAAACGTATCCATGGCTTAGATAGCACGAGAAATGCAAGTCAAAGAGCGATCATTACGGGCAGATCTTCCATCTTCCACAGATGTGTCAAGAATAAGGTTTGGGAACAACTTTGTTAACCATTATAAATAACTGCTTAGAGATTCCATGTACGTGTTGGCATCATTAAGAAGATTTAATAGCTCACATTAATTTTAGTGAAAACATGGATTGACTTTTAGTGCCTTCCATTTGCTCTGCTTGCTACTATAAGAACCACCGGGTTTTAAAAGGAAGTTTCAATAGAACAATCACACTGTAAGATGGTTGGTAAATGTAAACAAGGAATACAGATTATTTAGTCATGTTACCAGCTTTCTATCGTTTGTTTGCGGGAATGAGAGACTCTCCCAAATACCTTCCACAGAAGGCAAATGGATAGCAACGTCTTAAGACCAACTACAGAGGCGGAGAAAGGCAGTGTGAATCAGCAATATCCAGTGCCAAGATTTAAAAAAAACAAGACGGACGGACGGAAGAGAGGGGAGGGGGGAGGAGAAATGCGACACGGCGGGAGGGGGCGGAGCGGGTAAACATAGACGAGGGGAGGAGAAGAGAAGCACCGTTGTGATGGAAACGAAAGCATAGAAAGTAAAGAAGAACAAGTCGATGGTTTTCATTACGTTGTTTTTAAGGAGGGAAGAGAGGGGAGGGGGGAGGAGAAATGCGAGACGGCGGGAAGGGGGCAGACATGGCGGGGAGGGGGCGGAGCGGGGGAGAGGGTGTGTGTGTGTTGTTAGGAGACGGACGTGCACGCGCACGCGCTTTTAAGGTCAATGCGCATGCGCATAAGCTCAATGCGCATGCGCATTGACCTTAAAAGTCACGGGCACTGCAAGGAATCGCCACGATTCCTTGCAGTGTGGATAAAGAGTGGATAACTCGCAATAGTCTTGCTTGCTCGATGCGCATGCGCATCGACAGGCGAGACCTAAAAAGGTGCATTGGCCCAGACTCCGGCCCCACACCCAGTTAATGGTAGCACACGCATACATACATTACCATAGATAACACGGCCCCTAGTATTCAACTTTTCTGCCAAACTGGAGTCCTAGCATTGTCATTTTGTTTTTTCCTTTCTGTATTTTCATTGTTGTTATGAATGATTTTACGTCTTTTGTATATTGATTGATTGATTGATTGATTGATAGGCTTTATTTTGGTATACAAGTACCATAAAAGCAATACAAAAGCACAATTCATAATGATATCATATACACTCTGTTACATATAATTGTTAAAAATGGATACAAGCATTGATTTAAGAGGTTAAAACAAGGATTAAATTGATCGTGAAAGCCTTCTGTTACGAATCAACCAAGTGCATTTCAAAAATTTAGCGACAGCGCATACAATCACAGAGGATGTGTCAGTCATTAAAATACGCATCACAGCTGAACACTGACGAATACCCAAAAGTCTACAGAGTGGTTTAAGCCAACGAGACCGCGGGGCACAATAGTCCGGGCATTCAAAGAAGATGTGGGCCACTGACTCTATGCAGGTAGGACAGGATGCACAAAAAGGGGAAACTTGGTGAGGGCGCTTCCAGCGCGCAACTACCTCCCCTACAGGTAGGGTTCCCACACGAAACTTAAAATACAGGGTGCGGTCAAAAAGGATAGAAATAATGTCTAAATAGGTTTCGTAAGCCACCACATCCTTAATTCTCACAAAAGCTACTGTTGCGTTACAATGGCGTGAGTCTAAATGTAATGTTGCAGAGACCCAGTTCCAGTACAGCTTTTTAACTGTAGCCTTTGGTGGGGCAGATTTCATAGCCCAAGCATCGGGTAACCCTATTTCCATTAACAGTCTTTTGACATCTCTCAGCCACTTGATCCTGGACCACCCTGCCATATCCATGACCTCAGACAGAGCTTCAGCGTAGGAGACCAATTCGGGCACTCGTCACAACCTCGCCCAAAGAAGCAGTGGGCGAAGCTGCGCTTGGTCCCCGATGGGTCTACAACCTAGATCCAGTAATACTGGCACATTTGGAGTACTCCGTGGCAAGGCCATCATATCTTTCAAAAACTTGGTCTCCGATTTGACTATTGGGTCTAGGTTGCATGTGCCCCAAAACTCCGCCCCATATAGGGCGGCACTGACCCCTCTCGCTTTATATATTTCCACTACTGGGGCAAGAGGTTTACTGGATGAGGAGCGTTGTTTCTTAAGTAGTGCTCCTCCTACCCTTTTATGTCCCAGTAGCATTTTGTAAATGTGTGGATTCCAGGAAAGGGAGTCGTTGAGGCGGATACCCAGATAGTCAAATTCGGAAACTCTCTCTAATGGCTCGGAGTTCAAGGTTGGAAGCCTGCCAAGTTTCCTAGGGGGGTTCATGACCAGGAACTTAGTTTTGTCTGTGTTTATTACCAAGCCTCTCGACAGACAAAACTCCTGAAAACTATTTAAGAGGCTCTGCAGACCCATGGGGGACTTAGAAATAAGGAGAGTGTCGTCTGCAAAGAGCAGTGTGGGAATCCGTTTGCCCGCCAATGAAGGAGCGTCCTAGGGAGTTCCAAGTAGATGGTCAACCACTCCGTTTACATAAAGCGAAAACAGAGTGGGCGCTAAGACACATCCCTGGTGGACGCCCCTTCCCACAGGAATTCTTTCTGTTTTTTCGCCCTTCGTGCCCCATCGCACTTGAGCAAAGTTACCATCATGAAATTTTAACAATAAAAAAAGAATGTACGGGGGCAACCCAAGATCTAGCACTACCTTCCATAACTTCTCTCTGGGAACCAGGTCGATGGCAGTCTTCAGATCTATAAAAGCTAGATAAAGACTGCCCCCTCCCAGCACCACCACATTCCAAAGGAGAAGAGTTAATCTAAAGGCCTGCTCAATGGTCCCAGTACCAGTGCGGAACCCGGCTTGGAGGTCCGACAGAATGTTATTGTCGTCCATCCATTCTAACATCCTTCGCAGGATCACCTTCCCTGCTAATTTTTGTGTAGAGTCAATTAGGCTTATTGGCCTGTAGTTGGCAGGGCTGTCCCGACACCCCATCTTGAATATCGGGACAACCTCTGCCCCCTTCCAGGATTCCGGGATGGAAGCACCCTCCATAATGGCATTTAACAGTGAAGATACAAGAATTCCCCACTCCCCGGGGCTTGCCCGTATTAGGTCACCGGGTAACCCGTCGGGCCCTGCTGCTTTCAGTGGTACCAAGGTTTTAATCGCGTCCAACACCTCTCTCGCAGTGAAAGGGGCATGCTCTAATCCAGTTATAGAAAGTCCTAGCAGGGGGGTATTGCTGGTGAGTAGGTCGTTTGCTACATAGAGGGATGAGAAGTGATTGAACCAGCTCTGGGGCGTAATGTTACACGTCAACAGTGAACTGTCTGGTCTGTCCCTAGATCGTATAAGGGCCCAGAAACCTCTAGCGTCCCTGTCCAGACTAGCTTTCCGCAAGTCCTCCCAGAAACGATCCTCCCATTCCCTCTTTGCTGCAATCACCGTCAAAGAATAATTTTTCCTTGCCAAACGTATATCTGGCAGTGACTTGCTCTTCACAGCATTAATCAAAGAGCTTTTCATCTCTCTACATTTTTTAGTGTACCATTCGTAAGGGTTCTGCCTAGGTTTGGACTTTAACACTCTAGAGGTTGTGTTGGGAAGATAAAAAAGTTCGCTCAGAGCCTTAGTAGTGGCACAAAAAAGTGATGATACTTCCTCAGGACTTAACGTGGAATCATCTAGCCTAGACTGGGCAAAGACCAAAAGTTTTGAAATGGATAGGACTTCATCTTTGTCCATAATTAAATTACTCCATTTTAGGCGCCTGCCACAGTTAGAGGGGTAAAGCTCCTGGTGAGCAGGAGTTATGGAGGACACATGGGGTACCAAGTTCTCAGACCAAAAAGGGCGAAGAGCAAGGGAGAGCAAGTTGTGGTCGCTCTCTACTGAGGGGAGTACCTCCATGTCCAACAAATAAGCCCAGAATTTGGCGTCAAGAAGAATGTAATCTATTCTAGACGTGTGATCCACCCTGTTGTAGGTATGCGCTCCAGAAGAATCCAGAGGCGTCCTACCATTCGTTGCCTGAAGATCAAATTCCAGGGTTAGGGAATAGATTTGGACCGCCACCTGGGACCACCTTTTGATAGATGGCAAGGACAGAGTTGGTATACCTCTCCTGTTATCGTCCTCTACAGTCCCCAAAGAGTCTTCCAGCCCAAGAGGCTCGAACTTACAATTAAAATCACCAGCAACTAAAACATGAGAACTATCGGGACCTCTTCTTAGCCGAAATTCGAGTTCAGAAACAGTAGGTGAGGGATGGCCTCCCTTCGTGCCCCTGACATAGATATTAAAAATGTCTAGGATTAGCCCTCTCTTTGGTCCTGTGAGCGGTATACTCAAAAGGTCAGGGAGTCGGTCACGCGCTGGGTAACCTGGCAACCAAGTGAAATAGCGACCCATATAAGAAGACCTCCAGAGGGACGGCCTTTCCCATAAGGAGAAGGAACTGCTGGCAAGAAAAAAGATGAATAGCCTACCTTGTGGCATGGCTCCCTACACCAGGGTTCTTGAAAAATACAAATGGAGAAACCCTCCACTAGGGTGTTCCATTCCGGAACAGACAGCTTCCTTACAATCCCAGCGACATTCCAGCTAAGAATCTTCATAATAGGACCAGCCACAATAGGCTCAACAAGGGGGACGGGATTAGTAACCTGCCCCCTCTCAGGGGTTATGCGGGAAACTCTAGTTCCCTCCTTATACCCACTACCAAAATTTCCACCCTGTTGCAGGGGTCTTTTGTATATTACGAATACGCTATGGTAGGACTTCTAATCTCATCTTAACCTTCAAAGTTTTAATTTGGATATTTCACAAAGCCTCACTTTGAGTCCTAAAAAATGCACAGTTGACATGGATGGCACCTGAAAGGGCATGATTTACCCCATGTTTTCAATAGGAACAGTACATAAATAATGTGAATCTAGAATCACTGTATGTTAACCTGTCTCATGAATATATTGAAAATAAGGTATGGATCCAGTCGTCAATCGCCAGTCGTGGTATTCTACTTTGGATCCTGGAGACCTTGACGTTGAAGAAAGGGCGATCCCTTCTCGAAGCCAACCTCCCAACAAGGAGATATCCCAAGTTAGCAGATGCACAAGAAAAAGGAACCACTTCTGGAAGAGGAAAAGCCAAAGGTGCAAAAACCTCCATGAAGAATCCAGAAGGGCTGGAGACACTGAGAAGACTAATCTGGAACAGGGACACAAGCAGAATAACTAGTAAGAGCTTAAGTAACTAACAAGGAGCAGGAATATAGAACGAGGACGTTTGCAACACACTCCTCACAAGATTTGACAGCCCTATACACTGTAAAATAACCCGGAACAGGAAACAAATGGTCGCCACAGGAAACATTAGGAAAGGAGCCATCTTGGACTGGTCATAAAGGAAAACTAAGACGGCGCCGCCTGACCAGGACACCAAGGAACCCTTCAAGAATGGTGCATCCGAACAACTCCGGGGGAGGAGCCAAGATGGCGGACGAGACAGACGCTTGAGCTCCCGGCTCCGTGAGCCGTCTGGCTTCCTTTAACGATCCTGATCACTTCTCCTGACCTGCGCCGCTCTACCACCGTGGAATACCGGCACTGGAGTGACTGGCGTTCTCCTGATACCTTTACCTGCGGGTTGGGCAGCAGACTCGGTGTTTTTTCCGATCTCCGGCGCTTCCCCTGGGCCCTGTGTTGATGGCCGCCGCTGGACGCCGAGGGACGTGGACGGGAAGACGAGCTGGAATACCGCTGATGACCACGGGGGTGTAAAGCGCTGGCCGTGCGACCGGAGTCAAACCCTTCCATCCGGGTCGGACTCCCCCTCGCGCGGACGGTAGCATGAACGACGCAGGAGGCCCCCGAGACTAGCCCTCCTCTGCCACTCTGAAGAGAAACGGGCGGACTCCATTTTGATGCGTCTTCCCGCAGTGGACGGCCGGTTCTCACAGTAAACGTGGAGTGTTCTCTCCCTGTGCTGTCCCCGAGTTGTGCTCGGAGCTCCCCCGGTGGCTACATCCTTGCTTCATTGGCTTATGCGGACACCCCCGTCTCGCCACTAATTGCCTGCAGTGGAGATGAACATGGCGCCTGCTCTTTCTGCCGAGACGCGGGCTGACCCTGGGTATATAGTGCCTGCGTGCCCATGTGCCCCTGTGCCATTGACAGTACCGAGGGAGCAGTGGGATAGTGAGAACCGGTGTTTGACTCGGAGTGACCCGACCCGTGGCGATGTCCTGGCCGCCCTCGTGGCGTTGAAAGAGGCAATGCGGAGCACTGCCCGGGCGCTGGCCCGGAGGCTCGATGAGGCAATGACTGACACGGGACGGTCCCGGCTGGAGGATCCCCCGCCGCCCCTGCTTTCTCCTGAAGGGGAAACAATGTTGCCGAGCGAAGGGACGGTGGTCAGGCGTTCTCATGGTTACAATGTAACGTGCCTATTCATCGACGAGGATACAGTTGCGGAGACACCCTTCACTTTGGAGGCTATGACTTTGCCTACGAGCTATCTATCGAGACCCAGCACTTCACTTTCCTTGCCAAATGTTACCCTCGCTGCATTTATCACTGGAGCTGCTGTGGCACGTTACTACTGTGTTTGGGACCCTGCGGCACGATGCGTCTTCGTTGTTCCCTTTCCTCGTAAGCGGCCATCTTGCTTCTTTGTCCTGGTTGAAGGTGATTCGCAGCAATGGACAGGCCTGGAACACTTTTGCCGGTCCGGACAGGGGTGATGGCTTGCCCGTTGTCGCTTTGGTTGGATCGGCTGGCGGAGACCTGGACTGACACACATTTTGCAATATTGGCTGAGTAGTCTTTAATGTCCTGTTTTTTGCTACATGTCGCTGTTGATCTCTCCTGATGTCTACTTCGTCTGCTGGGGGGAGGACTTGTGCTGCGCTGAGGTACTGGGAGTTATCGATTCGGGTCCACCGGGTTTACAGTTTTCTGACATTGTGTTGTACATGGCGCAGGTTACAATGGCGGCGTGGGAGACCGGGAGTTCGGTTGTTGGGTGGGCTCCTCCCCGCTTTTCCTTTTCATTTTCCTGGGAGTAGTTGGGTAGTATACTCTTCTTTCTCTCCCTGGTCTTATGTGAATTGTGTTTCTTTTTCTCTTCCTTTTCTTTCTTCTTCTCAATTTCTCTTCTCTTACTACATTTCGGGTTTTTTGGGGAGATGAAACACTCTGCTAGGGGGGGGTAGGCCGTAGCCTCTGCATGTGTGTAGGGTGGGGGGGTACATTTTAGTTGGTGTTTATTTTCTATGGTGCCTTTTGTTATTATATAATTTCCTCTTTCCTAGGCCCGTGTTAGGCAGACTGGGGGATGGGTGGTGGCGCGGTGTTGGTTCGGATGTTGCGTCCTCTCTTGGGGTGGGCATACTGTGTGACCGTCCTCTGGCTGGAACTTGCATGTTGCGAGCAGCACTGATTGATCCGGGTGTTTGTTGTCGAGTCCCACCTGCATGGACCTAGTTTTCTTTTTCTTGCTTGTATTAGTGCGGAGTAGTACGACCTGACCTTAATTGTCGCGATGAAAACCTTAAAATTAACCTTCACTGATCCTGAGACATGGTAATATGGTAATTACAGTGTAACCCATTTAATGCTTGCCTATACCGAAAGATATTACTGTGTCGCCGTAAAGTCGCATTGATGCTCAAATGTTATCGTGGCCGGCCGGAAGGTTGTAGGCCCGTATTTGTTCTGACTTGACGCACAATAAAGGTTTTCAAAAAAAAAAAAAAAAATGGTGCATCCTGCAGCATCAGAAGGGTCCCCTAGGCCTGCACTTAACGACACGACTATCCACCCTATAGGTGAGAGCCGACACAGGGCTACTGTGCCTCGCGCTCCACCCGAGCAAACATAGAAAGAGGCATGTTGCGCTCAGTGCTCTGCGCACCCAACACCAGTCCTGGTCAACACGGTCGCAACCGTGTGTGCGCTTCCTTTGTGTGCCCCAGGGGCACTATGGTATCACAAAAGGGGCTGCAGTCACTTGTACGGCCCTTTTTCTAATACTGATAGTGCTGTCGCAAGCGGTGTGGTCCCATGCACATAAGGGAATCACTTAGCAATTATGTCCACACCCTATTAAGGTGTTCCACTGTCACAGTTCGTTCCCTTGAGGGCAACCCTCTGAAGGAGCTAATAACCGACCTTATAAAATCCCCCTGCAGACAGGTGCAGTCACTCAATGCACCAGCCTTCAGGGGTATCTCTGCCCCTTTATTTAAGTGCAGGCAACTGCCGCCTGCACTGCGAAAACACAAAGAGGCTTTTAAGCAGCCACTGCATATTTCACTTAAAACACTGCCAGCAGGTCAGCGTGAGTTTGCTGCTGCATTTAGGCCAGTACACTGATTGTAATAGGTTGCACTTAACCTGCTGGTGACCAATGCAGAAACTTTAAGATACGCCATGGTGCAACCAGGGTCAGTGCGCCAATTATATAATACAGGCCCTCAACATTGATGGTAAAGACGTCACTCACAGCACCAACTAGATGGTCAAGTTGTTTTTTTCTAGAATTTAACAAGTTATAAAATGATCCACTGTTCCATCCATGAAATGTTCCAAGTAGGACCACACTTCATAAGGCAACCAACTCCTGCCAAACAAGCACGCTGATCTTGCCACATAGCAGCAATGAAACCTAAGCAGTAATAGTATCAAGTGTCGAACAGGCAACCCATTTTCAAAGGTTTCGAGCACTTGAATTACTATAATCACTGTCTACATGTTGTGCCTCAAGTTCGACGTGCCAGGTGATCTGTCAAAATCTGCCAATGGCTGAAGATGGTGAAGTAGGTAAGACTCTGCCACAGATAATCATCAAACTTTTTGGGAGCAGGCATGTTTTTAATTATCCTGTTACTTAAATTAACCCAATCACGAATCTGTATGCTCAAAACCAATTCTGCTCCCATAATAAGGTCTTTTTTCAATCTTTATCATTGAGAGCTCCAATCATGTCTAAGAGTGCTGCCATTTAAAGCCGAGTTTTTAACAGTGGTATTGTGAAAGATGAGATTATTTAGATCGACAAAGAGTAGACAATGGTAAAAATGGTTACAAAGAGTGCAACTAATTAGCAACACGCATTGGCAATGCCAATAGGTCTGGCTTTAAAGGAATATTGTATAGTAATGTGAAACATTACAAGTACGTAGCATAAATATTTGCGAGCAAGAAATAACTGTAAAAACATAATGGTGTAGGTTTAAAGGTCAGGTGGAAGTTGCAATGACAAGCCAGACCTACAAATCCATGTAGGCTAATAACTGTCCTCCCCCATCTGTGCTGCTGCCTGAGAAACTCCAACACTATAAATTATCTATTTCTCTAGGATACATTTACAGAATTTCAATGTCATGTGTATGCCCTTGAAGGTTCAAGCTCAGCAATCTGGATAAATAAACAAAACGATCATAGCTGGTGGAGGGCAAGCCCATTCTTTGTGGACGCACACAACTTCTGCCCAATCAAAACATAGTCTTGGGTCCCAACATATTGGCGGAGCCAAAGCCCCTCTCTAACGGTTCACACATAGTCAACAGCTGCGCTTTCACGCCGGACCATAACCCCTTCGCTGCGCGCGTCACCCAACGGCCGTCTCAAGCACTATCTGGCTTGTGCTGCGCAGGTCCCTTGGCTGATACGGCCCCGCCTACTCTTCAGAACTCCCGCACCGCGGCGGAATTTGCACCGTGGTTAAGGAGATAAAAAACGAACTGTAATATGGGCTGGCCGACGGCCGGGGCAGCTGAGGAATCCAAGATGGCGCCCGGCTGGGCGCCCTCAGAACAAGAGCGAGCGGTCTAGTCTCGCGGCACAGGGAAGGAGAGAACTCGCAGGAGGAACAAGGAGTCGACAGTTGGCCCAGGTGCAAAAAGTCGTGTGATTTGGAGACACAGCGGAGGAGCAGGAGACAACGAGGAAGTCGGCGGAATTGGAGAGCGGAGCGACAGTGGGAGCCCTAGGACCAGAGGAGACTGACGGGAGGACCGAGGAAGACCGAGCGACGCTGCAGAGGGGAAATTCCCCACCAAATACCGTTCCAGGGAGCCGTAGCTCCAGGCAAGTGACGTGGAGGGAAGGGTGGAGGAGGAGGTTAGAGGGAAAGGGCTTCTGGGGACTGTGGCACAAATAAGAGCACTTACCAGTGAACAAGTGTTAAACGCTATACAGTACCCCCTTCACCTTCCCCGCCCTACAACCAGTCTCTTTTATCTCTCACTAATCTCAGTGACATAGGAATGTTGGTGACAGGGAGCACACTATAGAGTATAGATATACCAGATAGACAGTGACAGTAGTGTCCTTTTCTGTTTGCCTTTTGGGGAGCGCCGGCCCTGGTCGCAGTACAGAAGAGGTAAAGCTTGAAGAGGAAGGCCGTCTACTGAAAGACTATAGTCCAGGACTGAGTAGTTCCTCCCTTTGTGTTGTGGTGCACTCAAACTGTCAGGACTGTTGTTATTGAATAAATATTGCTAAATTGGGATATTCTCACAGGCCACATGTTTTCTACTAATTGGAAGACTGATAATTCAGAGTTCTCCCCCCCCCCCTTTCGTGAGAGAGAGAGAGAGGGGTAAAAACCATCACAGTGGTGTCAGAAGTGGGATACTATCATCTGAAACAAGATGACGCAACCTGTAACGGTGCAGGATATGATAACTCAATTAGCAGAAGGACAGAGACATTTTCAATTGGTCTTTGAGCAACAGAATCAAAATGCTCAAAAAGAAAGGCAATCCTTCCACGCTGCAATGAATGGTTCTACTAACCAGCAATCAGAAAGTACAAGATACAGCCATTCTGCGACTCACAGATGCTATCTCTAATGCTCGAGTACATCCTAATATACCCGGTAGCGTTTTGCAAAAATTTCAGGAAGGGGAAGATCCAGATTTCTTCTTTACTAACTTTGAAAGGGTAGCTACCACTGCTTCGTGGTCTCCTGAGCGAAGGGGTCAATATATAGCGCCGTTACTATCCAGGGAGCTACAGGCGGCCTGCCAAGCTGCCAATCCAGCTGGAGTAACTCCCTACCAAAACTTAAAGAAAGCCATTTTGGAAAGATTGGGTTGTGACCATGAGTATTACAGAACCCGCTTTCGAAAAGAAAAATGGGTCACGGGAAACAACCCCAGAGTGTTGTTTTATCGGGTTAGAGATTCAGGGATCCGCTGGCTTCAACCTCATGCTTCCTCAATGGAAGAGGTCACTGAACAGATTTTCCTAGAGCAATATCTGGAGGCATTACCTAACAACACAAGGGCATGGCTAAAACAGCATCCCGGACTTACTACGCAGTCTGCTATTGAATTAGCTTGTGCTTATCATAGATCTTGTGACTTTAAGGCCCCAACGGGAAGAGCCCCTATTATCTTTCCCAAACCTACCACGAGAACCTCCACAGAGGGTGGGGAGAAACAACCCTTTTCCACTCCTAAACCAACCCCTAAACCGTTTCCAAAGGTTACTAACCCAGATCACATGGGACCACAGTGTTTTAGGTGTGCAGTGTGGGGGCACATCTTCTAGAATTGTCCTTTAAACAATGAAAGTACAGAACCCAGAGAGTTGGGTTGGTCAAGAGGCAGAGTACTAGTAACCGGAGTTCGTGGGAAAAGGTACAAGAAGGCCATTCGACTCAACGGTATTGAGGCTCCACTTGATACGGGATGTC